>NC_058524.1:166946380-166951380 GCF_904849725.1 Hordeum vulgare subsp. vulgare | reverse complement strand
CCTCTATATTCACACGTACATACTTGCAGCCCTTGATACATCGTGTGATATAGTGTGATCTAGTATGTTGTGTTGTTCACCTACTTGTCGTGTGATATAGCTCAAGTAAGTTTGTGTAACTTACTTGTGCTTGTTAGTAACTGCATTGTGTCCATCTTAGTAGATCGTGTTGTTGATACACGTTGCAGTGCCTAGTGTATTTAGGATTTGTGCTTGTCAAATACCCTCTTAGTTTATTTCTACATCAGGTTCAAGCCAAATCTGAAGAAGTTTTTAAATAGCCCATTCACCCCCCCTCTAGGCGTCATCGAGGTCTTTTCAATTGGTATCAGAGGTAGGTCTCTCTTTAATTAGGTTTCACGACCTAGAGAGTATCGATGTCGACTATTGGATTACTGCACAATGGCATCTTTGACTTTGATGGCACAAATTATACCCTATGGAGAATTCGGATGCTTCATCACTTTCGGGCCATGGGCCCAAATACTTTACGAATTGTTCTTGTAGGGATTGCCGACAAAAAGGATGATGCATCTTCATCTACTAATGAAATGTATCTTGATTGTGACGCCTTTCTTGCCATTCATCAAACCATAAGTCCTGAAGTGTTTAAGTCTATCTCGACTTGCAAGTCAGCTCATGAAGTTTGGACTAAACTTTAAGATATATATGGTGGGTCCAATCTTGATGAAGACGGTATTATGACGAAGGAGTTGGTGCATGAACTCTTCACTCTTTTCGATCTTAAAGAGTCCACCACTACTTCCATATCCGATTGCTTGCACACCTCAGCATCTTCAATCTCACAAGGTAATGACATGGTGAGTGAAGAAATATATGTTGATGAAAATGTCATAGCCTCTGTGGACACGAGCATATCTAGCACCACACATAGTGTAAATTATTGTGCTGATAGGTCATGAATTTCACCTAAAGATTCCTTGACAAATGTCGGTGGTGATATGCCTGCTTCCTCGTGTCCTCTTGATCAAAATATCTTGTTTCTCCCTAGTTGCTCTATGACTAATCATTTAGGGGATATCAAGAAATATGAAGTACTTTTGACTAATGAAGAATCTGATTCACCAAAAGAATCATCATCAACTCCTCCAGTTCACATGTGCCTCATGGCAAGAGGTAATAAGGAGGTATCATCTTCCCTGTGCAATAACGATGATATTTGCGATGAGGATGATGATGATGAGTTGACTGAAAATATCTATGTGATCAGTAAAATTCTTCATAAAGGAAAAAATAACGCTCTTCAAAGATTCCAAGATGTTCTTGCTTACTTTGAAAATTGTAATGATTCACTTAATCATGAACAAGCTAAAAGTGAACAACTTGAACATGAACTTGAGAAGAGTCATCAAGCATGTAGAGACTTAAGATCTTCAAAAGGAGAGATTGAAGTTGCTCATGATAAAATTAAAAAGGATTTTGAGGTCCTTCTCCTTGAATGCAATAATGTCAAGGGAGAGCTCATCAAAACCTCTAAGATCTATGATGAGCTTCAATCTACTCATGAGAAGTCTCTATTTGCTACTTACTCCTCTCATATTGTTGATGATACTTGTACATCTAACTCTACCTCATTTGAAGTATCAACATTGAAGGAGAATGTTGAGCTACGTGCTCAACTTGATTTACTAACTAGCAATTATGGGAAGTTGGAAGAAAACCATGTAATGCTCACAAGCTCTCATGCCGATCTTCTAACATCCCATAATGTGCAAAAGTTAGCTTATGAGGCTATCATCACCAAGGTAACATCAAGCGAGCCTCATATGGACAATGGCACTACTTCTAGTCAAAGTACTATATTTCCATGTGCTAGTCCTCGTAATTCGTCTACTCATAATGTTGCTACCTCGTGTGATGAATTACTTTCCTTGCCTTGTTGCTCTAACATTGAAGCTTACACTTCCTCTAGTACTTGCATTGATACTAACCATGCAGAGGAAATCAAAGCGCTCAAGGCCCAAGTCACTTCTTTGAAGAAAGACTTGGAACAGTGTCATGAAGGGATGCCCACACTCAACAACGTCCTGTGTGAGCAAACATCTCCGAATGACAAAAATGAGTTTGGAGTAAACTCAAACAAGAACAAGAGGGGCCTAGAACAAGTCAAGAATCGGCCAAAATCATTTGCTTCAAGTGCAAAGTTAAAGGGCACCATGTTAGATCTTGCCCTCTGAAGACGAAGTCTCAAAGTCACAAGCAACAAGGGAAGCGGCCACAAACTCAATCACATATTCAACTACAAGTTGAAGGAAGGCCACTTCCCAATAAGACCCAAGCCAACACTTCCCAAGGTGAGAAATCAACTGGGAAGAAAAAAAAGGGTAGATGTTGCTACTTATGTCGTGAGAAGGGTCACGTCGCTTCGTCTTGCATGAAAGGTAACTTATCCAACCCAATCACTATTGATGATACATATTCCCTTGGGAAGGATAAGGTTGGCTATGTGTTTGCCAAGTTTGTTGGTACTCAAAATGGTGTCAGGAAAAGAACCATTTGGGTTGCCAAGCCTATTGTGATTAACCTCTTAGGACCCAACGTAGTTGGGGACCAACAAGCTCAAACTTGATCAATAGGGACTATGGAGGACATTAGAGACTTGGATACATAATGAAGAATTAAGGGGTCTTCATCATTCATATTATCTCAAGCCAAGTCATTTGGATTATCGAGTTTCTATCTTATATCCAATGTGCCTCCTTACGGTAACTTATACTTAAACTGTCTACATTGTTAGGTGCTTGCCCCTTTGCATGTTGTGGTTTTGTACCTTGCATGCGTTTGTATATGTTGTGCTTCCAACTTGCTTATCTTGAGTAATCAAGTAAGGGTATGTTGGTTTGCATATCATGTACATATGAGTCTTGTATTGAGCCTTTTGTGTCTTGTTTGTATTTTTGTTGGCTCTTGTGAGAGATTAATGGATTATCCCATTGTGGGGAGTGATGTGCTTTGCACACCTCACAATCCTATAAATGTGTATACATGGGGAATACCACTTAGTTTTGATGCTTCAAGATTATCTAGTGTCTATGTGGTATGTCTTACTCATGAGAAATTCAAATTCTATATGGTCCATTAAGTATCTCGTGTTGGTTTTAATTTTCCACTTGTTAATGTTATTGGTTTATCACATTATGGGGGAGTAATATGCTATGTGCATATTACAAACCTAGAAAGTGTGTACATTTGACGTATTGCCACTTAGCGTTGATATTGTAAACTATCTTGTTCCTAGGTGGCATGTTAGCTCTACAAGTGTCATTTGCTTGCGTTCTATGGGTAAAGATGATCTTGGATATATTTGTGATCTACCAATGAGTATCATTTCAAAATTACTTCTTGTACTTGACAATTGGTATTCCCATCATATGATTGGAATTGATAATCATCTTTACATTGGATTTTGTGTTTCGTTTGTCTTTCTTGCCTCTTATGAATCTATTTTTAACATGTCTAGTGTGGTTATAGATATAGAGAAAGTGATGATCCCATCGTGTGCGTTTTGTATTCAAATGCAAATTCTATATAATGCACGTCCCTTGGGGGAGCTATCCTATTCCCTTTAAAAACACTCTCTTTATTCACCCATCATAAAATCATTTGATCCCCATCAAGTGTGTGTTGATGGGAGGCAAGTCTTGCTCTTTATGATGCTTTGTGCCATCATGAAAATTTGTAGAGGGCTTTGTTTGTTGGAACCTAGCTCTCTCTTAGAAACTAGATACCTCTGTTTGTTTTCCTTCAAATGGTTTCTTGTTGCCTTCTATTTAACATGTGTCAATGGATATCTCATTCCTTGATGTATCTCTTAATTGATATCTTTCAAGTGATAGTTCTTTTGTTTTAGGATCTTATTGTCACTTGATATCTTGTCTTTTGATGACTTATCAACTTTGTGTTGAGTTGATTCTTGAGAGTCTTGAGCATGCATATCTAGCTACTATATACAACTCCTTTGACCCAATATATAAGGGAAACTCCACCCTGTCATAAATTGGCTAAAGTGTGCATGAAATTCAAATTCATATCTATATGCACATATGTGTGTGGAGTTTGTCCTATGTATTGCTGGTTTTCTAACTCTTTGGTCCCAATGAGTTTGGGCACCATTTTGTTTGTTTTGTTGTGCCAAGAACAACTGGAGATGCATTGGATGCTCGGCTCACCTATAAGGAAGATGTTGAGACCATGTGATTATTGGAGCCAAGTTAGGATGATCAAATAACAACTATCTACTACATCAATCCAATGTTGTCTCGGTAACAAGTATCCACTTCATGCATTCTTTTCTTGCAAAGGACCCAACCTGTCTTTTCTTTTCCAGGTTGCATCATGGCATGAATCTCTTGATTTGTTCTCGTAGTACTTGTTTGCTTTCTCAAAGCATCCGAACGATGATGTCTTACTGCTAGTTGGGATGTCTTTGATGTTCGTATGGTGGAAGTTCATATTATACAATAAGAAAATATTAGGCCATGTGCTACGCTTTCAAGCAAAAGATCTCATTGATATATTTATGACTTCCCTTTTTTTGGATATCTAGTGTTCTTCCTTCTTGTAACCATTTCGTGTGTACATCCTTCTTTGTGGATATATATATCATCATGATTGTCTTCTACTTAGAATCTTGGTCACATGAGAGAAGTTACATCTCTAATTGATATCCTCTTTTCTTTCACGTCCACCGCTGCATTTCCTTTTTGGTTTTGGTGGCAACGTGAAAGGATTTGTTTTGAGTGCGTATCTTATTTTCCTACATCTTGGTGCACTCTTTGGCCGTGAAGATTATTTTTCCTCATGCTTGTCTTGATGAGGGTTTTGCCATTTTCAATCAGTATCCCTCCTCTTGACAAGATTCTTACCTCCTATCCTCACAATGGGTTGTTACAAGCGTTGGTTCCTATTTTGTTTATTAGTAAGCTTGTGAACCCATTTTCTAGTATGTGTGTGTGGGAATGATATGTCTTGCACTTTGT